>NW_026852512.1:0-29151 GCF_026571515.1 Ruditapes philippinarum
ACAGGAATGTTCCTTTGGTGGTCACCTTTAAAAATTGTTCAAAGAATTTAATTCCATGCAGAACCGAAAGAAAAAACTTCAAATATCTTCTTTTAAAAAACCCAAAGAGCTAGATCTTAGATATTTGGCATGAAACATCTTCTAGTGAATGTCTACCAAGTTTGTTCAAATAAAAGCCCTGGGGTCAAAATTGGCCCCGCCCCAGGGGATCATTGATTTTCCCTATATGCATATAGTAAAACCTTAAAAAATCTTCTTTTAGGGAACCCAAAGAGCTAGAGCTAAGATATTAAGCATGAAACATCTTCTAATGAGTGTCTACCAAGTTTGTTCAAATAAAAGCCCTGGGGTCAAAATTGGCCCCGCCCCAGGGGGTCATTGATTTTCCCTATATGCATATAGTAAAAACTAAAAAATCTTCTTTTAAAGAACTCAAAGAGCTAGAGCTAAGATATTTAGCATGAAACATGTTCTAATGGGTGTCTACAAAATTTGTTCAAATAAAAGCCCTGGGGTCAAAATTGGCCCCTCCCCAGGGGTCATTGATTTTCCTTATATGTGTATAGCAAAAACTTAAAAAATCTTCTTTGAAAAAACCCAAATAGCTAGAGTTTAGATATTAAGCATGAAACATCTTCTAGTGAGTGTCTACAAAGTTTGTTCAAATAAAAGCCCTGGGGTCAAAATTGGCCCTGCCCCGGGGTCATTGATTTTCCTTATATGTGTAAAGCAAAAACTTAAAAATCTTCTTTGAAAAAACCCAAATAGCTAGAGTTTAGATATTAAGCATGAAACATCTTCTAGTAAGTGTCTACAAAGTTTGTTCAAATAAAAGCCCTTGGGTCAAAACTGGCCCCGCCCCAGAGGTGTCATTGTTTTTAATTATATGTGTATAGTAAAAACTTAAAAAATCTTCTTTTAAAAAACCCAATGAGCTAGAGGTAAGATGTTTAGCATGAAACATCTTCTTGTGGGTGTCTACCAAGTTGGTTCAAATCAAAGCCCTTGGGTTAGAATTGGCTCTGGCAGGGGGGTGGGGTGCAGAGGTCATTGTTTTTCATTATAATTATGTGTGTAGCAAAAACTTAACATCATGAAACATCTTCTAATGGGTGTCTTCCAAGTTTGTTCAAATAAAAGCCCTGGGGTTTAAACTGGCCACGCTCCGGGGGCCTATATACAGGTGAGCGACCTCAGGGCCATCATGGCCCTCTTGTTGAATAAAGAGTCTGATTATTCACAGGCATAAACTATAATGAGAATCAGAATAAATATAATTATTAATAATATAACTAATTATGTCAACCACTTTTATGTATGGAGTATTTTATGAATTTCAAATACTTAATTTTAGAGAAGAGGTATTCTTTATTTCTGCTTGTTTAATATTTTAATGTGCAGATGCTGTGGGTGAGTGCCAGGGTGTGTATGTGTGATTTTCACTATGTACATAATAAAAACTTCAAAAATTGTACATAATAAAAAATTTAAAAATGTTTTTGTCTAAAGGTATACAAGACTTAAAGCTTAAATATTTGGTATATAATATCAGGTCCTAAAAGTCCTCTACCAAAGTTGTTTTCATTATTTTGCCTCTAATATGTGTCAAATTGGCTCAGTCCTGGGGGCCATAAGTTTTACTTTATATTTATAGTAAAACTTATTCTCTGAATTGACAAAGGCTACAGGCTAGGCATTTTGCATGAAACATTGTGTAGTGGACCTCTACAAAGATTGTTAAAATTATAGTCCTGGGGTCAAAATTGCTCCGCCCTGGGTGTCATTGATTTTCACTTTGTACATATTATAAAAAACAGAAACTAAAACAAATGTTTTCTAAATAGGAGAAAGCTAGAGCTTAGATATTCGACATGAAACATTGTCTGGTGAACCTGTATCAAGATTGTTTGAATTAAAACCTTTGGGCCAAAACTTTGCCCTGCCCAAGGGGGCAGTGACCTACTTTCTTGTTTTTTTATGTGCAGCCATGAAATTTGGACCATGTGTACAGTTTGATATCAGCTGACCTATTTTGACAAAATGACTTACTTTCTTATCCTTGGAATACTAAGAAAGTCAATAAAAGTGGAACAAACAATCAACACAGGATAAGTTTTAAGGCTTATTTAATGATGATAACCGACGTTTCAACTCTCACGAGTCTTCGTCAGGGTTATAATCTTATCCTTTGATATACAGTTATGAAATTAAGGCCTTGTGAAATATGACCTTGACCACCAAATTCATTAGACTCAAGCATTATGGCAAAGTTCACTTTTATAGAAACAAAAAAAAAATCTTCTGTTCCTACCCTACTTTTTGGTGTAGCATTTTTCACAAATGATATCTTGTTCGTATTACACAAATAACAATGAAACTTCAATACAAAAGGTAATGACATTATTTAATGATTTCTTTTTGAAATTATGGTTGCTACTTACATAAAACAGTTGGTGGAAGGCCATGATTTCAAGCTCTCTTTGCATGTGTATTTGCCAAACATGTTTCTTGTTACAGTTATTATGATAACTAGCCATATCTCAGATGACCAGCATTGCTTTTTCCAATAGTCAAATAACATGCTGGAATTTCTCTTCTGCAATGTATAGTTAAAGGTTTATCTAAAACTACAATTTAAAATCATGAATAAGTTGTTTCTCACTCCATTGTTTCAGGAGAACCAGCAGAAAATTTAGAGACGGAATCTGTGTCAACACCTCAAAGAAACATAGCATCTGTAGATGATTTAGACATAGAGAATGAAGAAACCCCATTAAATGGAAGGCCTGTTGACCTAATAGACAATGAACAACCAAGTAGAAATGGTGTTGGAAGACAAGTTAGCGATGTGAGTACAAGGAGTGCACCACTCTGTGAAGAAGAGGATACATCTACACCTAGTCTAAGACCTAAAAGAGATTCACAACCAATTATTATTAATAAATACCAAAGTATCTACAAAGGGACAGTAGTGAAAACTAGGGGGGAAATAACTCAGATATATATTGATAATAACAAAGAAATGCAAATAAAGGTTAGTTTATTTATATCATTTATTATGCCACCGCAGTGGTGGCATATAGCGATTCACCTGTGTGTGTGTTTGTATGTATGTATGTATGTTTGTGTGTTCTATAGATTATATAGTGAACTTAAAAAATCTTCTTGTGAAAAACCACCAGTTGAATTTCAAACCAAACTTGGCAGGATTGATCCTTGGGTGAAGGGCTTCCAAAGTTGTTCAAAGAATTTTATTCCATGCAGAAAGGAATTATAAGAATAAATTAAAAAAATCTTCTTGTCAAGAATCAAAAGGCCTAGAGCTTAGATATTTTGCATAAGGCATTGTCTGGTAGACCTCTACCAAGATTGTTCAAATTACAGCCCTGGCGTCAAAATCTGCCCGTCATTGATTTTCACTATATGTACATATACATTTTGAATGTGTCCGTATGTTCCATGCATAAACCCTATTTCTCTTAGTGACTGTCAATTTCGTTGGCTAATGAATAATAATAATATTCTGGATAATGACAGCGTATAGCCGCGAGGGATAGCGGTTTTTCATCATCAATGAACAAAAACACACCTGCGTAATGGACCACAGTTTGACAGCCAATGTAAATATTGAAATGTCAGTTATTTCCTGCAATGTTACAGGTTTTAATGAAAAGTTTGTAGTAGAACTTGGGTAGTAACTCGTTCATATATTAACTTTTGCAATAAATTTGGTTGAATAGAGGATATTTGATACAGTTTACACGTGTGAATGCATTGCATGAACCCATGCTGGTAATGCGAGGCCACGACTTGTATCCCTTGTTTATATTATATATATATATATATATATATATATATATATATATATATATATATAGATTTAATAAGATAATGACAGATTTCCCTGTGATTTTAACCGTCCTTTTTGTCATTCTAACAGGCCGTTTGGGTCGGCGGCGGGTTCCAAATGAGAACAATTAAATTGATTGCTTAAAGCTGCACGCCTCCAGATGAGCCAAAATATTTCAAGAAAATTAAGACAAATGTACTAACATTTTATGAAAATAAAAACATTCAAGATCCAAGTTAAATTTTACATTTTATGTGCGGTTTAAGACTGGTTTTGCAGTATTTTATCATCATATTTCTACTGCGTTACTAATGCAGTAAGGGCTTATTTTGCATATTTGACCACTTTTTGGTCATTTTCTTGGACTGTAAGACTTAGTGCCGATTGCAATATGTAAATTACTTTATTTGTTAATTCACCTCACAATATTTTACTTTTAAATACATTTCTAAAACTTATTTTTTTTTTATTAAAATTGAAATGAATGTGGAGGCGTGCTGCTTTAAGCTAAAAATACAAAATACTTTAAACGTCTCCTTCTACAGAACTAATAGATGGATGATCACCAAAATTTGTTTGTAGCATTCATAGGTAGTCTTTTATCATGCTTGGTCATATGAATTTGATTGGTCCCTTTTAGGGGCTGCTATTGCTAAAAATAGAAAAATCTTTAAACATCTACTACTGAAATTATTGATGGATAATCACCAAACTTTGTCAGTAGCATTCTTGGGTAGTCTTTTATCAAGCTTGCTCATATTAACTTGATTGGTCCCATTTCTTTAAATTATAGTTTGAAGAATGATATCCATGCTTAAATTTAATATTAGAAAATATTGACAATAGATAATTTCCAACATTGAAAAGCAGTTGTTTCTGGTTAGCGACTCTGGGCCATCATGGCCCTCTTGTTTCAGAATTATTTCCCTTTGATTTTTATTCAAAGTTAGTTCTAGTTATACCATATCATTTTTAGGCCCCCCTTCAAGGAAGAGGGGATACATTTTTTTGCTAATGTTGCTCTGTCTGTCTGTCAGTAGACCACATAATTTCCACTGATTATCTTAAAAAAAACTATTTATCACAAAGCCTTAATATTTCACATAGTGATTGGTCATAACAAGTAGATGACCCCTGATGATTTTGGGGTCACTAGGTCAAAGGTCAGGGTCACAGGGTCTTTAAATGTCAAAATGGTTTCCGCTGATTATCTTAAAAGTATTCATCACAAAGTCGTCATATTTCACATGATGATTGGTTATAACTAGTACATGACCCCTATTGATTTTGGGATCACTAGGTCAAAGGTCAAGGTCACAGGGGCCTTAAATGTCAAAATGGTTTCTGCTGATTATCTTAAATAGTATTCATCACAAAGTCGTTATTAGCTCGACTTTTTTTTTTTTTTAAAGTAGAGGTATTGCTATAGTCGCGGAGGCTTTGCTGTTGCCGTTCCCCTCCGCAAACTTGTACCTGGATCATAACTTTTTTTATTTCTTGGTGTATTGTCTTCATTCTTGCCCACAACAACCCTTGGGACAAGACCTTTCAGTAGAACACATTAACCTTGACCTTCATCCATAAATGACCTTGACCTTCAAGGTTAAAAGTCCAAATTTTGCTTGTTCTTGCTATTATTGGCTGTAACTTAATTATTGAAATTTTCATTTTTTTGGCTATTATTGGCTGTAACTTTGTTATTTTTGAATGGATTGTCTTCAAACTTGAACATAACAATCTTCAAGGATAGCCCTTCAAAATAATCAGACAGACTTTGACCTTAACTCATAAATGACCTTGACTTTGAAGGTCAAATTATTGAAATTTTCATATTTTTTTTGCTATTATTGGCTGTTACTTTGTTATTTTTGAATGGATTGTCTTCAAACTTTAACATAATAATCTTCAAGGATAACCCTTTACAATAACTTGACAGACCTTGACCTTCACTCATTAATGACATTGTCTTTGAAGGTCAAATTATTGAAATTTTCATTGTTTTGGCTGTAACTGACTTGGGCTCTTTAATGACCTTGACATTGACGGTTAAATTACTGAATTTTCTCAGATTTGTGCATTAAATGACCATATATATTTATTGGTGTGTGTGTGTGTGTATATATATATATAGATATCCATCATCATCATCATCAACAACAACAACAAGGTGTATCTATTTATAGAATTGAGTGTATCTATTGTTAGAATTGCGTGTTTCTATTTTTAGAATTGCGTGTTTCTATTTATAGAATTGTGTGTTGTTATTTTTGAATGGATTGTCTTCAAACTTGAACATAATAATTTTGAAGGATATCCCTTAAAAATAATCAGACATACCTTGACCTTCACTCATAAATGACCTTGACTTTGAAGGTCAAATTATCGAAATTTTCATTTTTTTGCTATTATTGGCTGTAACTTTGTTATTTTTGAATGGATTGTCTTTAAACTTTAACATAATAATCTTCAAGGATAACCCTTAAAAATAACTCGACAGACCTCCACTCATTAATGACATTGACTTTGAAGGTCAAATTTTCATTGTTTTGGCTGTAACTGACTGTAACTTTGCTATTATTGAAGGGATCAAATTCATATTATAACAGAACATTTTTAAGGACCAGACCTTGTTGTTTATCAAACCCAAATTCACTTGGGCTCTTTAATGACCTTGACGGTTAAATAACTGAATTTTTCAGATTTGTGCATTAAATGACCATATACATTATTTTTATTGGTGTGTGTGTGTGTATATATATAGATATCTATCTATCTATCATCATCATCATCATCATCATCATCAACAACAACAACAAGGTGTATCTATTTTTAGAATTGCGTGTATCTATTTTAGAATTGGGTGTTACTATTTATAGGATTGCCTGTAACTATTTGTAGAATTGCGTGTTACTATTTATAGAATTGCATGTTTCTATTTTTAGAATTGCGTGTTTCTATTTCTAGAATTGCTTGTTACTTTTTATATGCCCGAAAGAATTTCGGGCATATTATGTTATACCCCCGGGCGTCCGTCCGTCCGTCCGTCCGTCTGTCTATCCGTCCGTCCGTCTGTCCGTCCGTCCGTTAGCAATTTGGTTTCCGGAGCATAACTTAAGTTTCATTTGGCCCACAACATTCAAACTTCATAGGATGATTGTCCATATTGAGTAGAAGACCCCTATTGATTTTGGGGTCACAAGGTCAAAGGTCAAGGTCACTATGACCCTAAAACTGAAAACAGTTTCCGGAGCATAACTTAAGTTCCATTTGGCCCACAGTGTTCAAACTTCATAGGATGATTGTCCATATTAGGTAGAAGACCCCTATTGATTTTGGGGTCACAAGGTCAAAGGTCAAGGTCACTATGACCTTAAAACTGAAAACAGTTTCCGGAGCATAATTTAAGGTCCATTTGGCCGACAGTGTTCAAACTTCATAGGATGATTGTCCATTTTGGGTAGAAGACCCCTATTGATTTTGGGGTCACAAGGTCAAAGGTCAAGGTCACTATGACCTTAAAACTGAAAACAGTTTCCGGAGCATAACTTAAGTTCTATTTGGCCGACAGTGTTCAAACTTCATAGGATGATTGTCCATATTGGGTAGAAGACCCCTATTGATTTTGGGGTCACAAGGTCAAAGGTCAAGGTCACTATGACCTTAAAACTGAAAACAGTTTCCGGAACATAACTTAAGTTCCATTTGGCTGACAGTGTTCAAACTTCATAGGATGATTGTCCATATTGGGTAGAAGACCCCTATTGATTTTGGGGTCACAAGGTCAAAGGTCAAGGTCACTATTACTTTAAAACTGAAAACAGTTTCCGGAGCATAACTTAAGTTCCATTTGGCCCACAGTGTTCAAACTTCATAGGATGATTGTCCATATTGGGTAGAAGACCCCTATTGATTTTTGGGTCACAAGGTCAAAGGTCAAGGTCACTATTACCTTAAAACTGAAAACAGTTTCCGGAGCATAACTTAAGTTCCATTTGGCCCACAGTGTTCAAACTTCATAGGATGATTGTCCATATTGGGTAGAAGACCCCTATTGATTTTGGGGTCACAAGGTCAAAGGTCAAGGTCACTATTACTTTAAAACTGAAAACAGTTTCCGGAACATAACTTAAGTTCCATTTGGCCCACAGTGTTCAAACTTCATAGGATGATTGTCCATATTGGGTAGAAGACCCCTATTGATTTTGGGGTCACAAGGTCAAAGGTCAAGGTCACTATTACTTTAAAACTGAAAACAGTTTCCGGAGCATAACTTAAGTTCTATTTGGCCCACAATATTCAAACTTCAGAGGATGATTGTCCATATTGGGTAAAGACCCCTATTGATTTTGGGGTCATAATGTCAAAGGTCAAGGTCACTATTACTTTAAAACTGAAAAAAGTTTCCAGAACATAACTTACTTTCTATTTGGCCCATAGTGTTGAAACTTCATAGGATGATTGTCCATATTGGGTAGAAGACCCCTATTGATTTTGGGGTCACACGGTCAAAGTTCAAGGTAGCTATTACCTCAAAACTAAAAACAGTTTCCAGAACATAACTGAAGTTCCATTTGGCCCACAATATTCAAACTTTATAGGAGGATTGCTATTTGAAGGAGGTAATACTTTATTTAATTTATGTAATGTCTTACAAATGCTTCATCCTTAGAAAAGAAAAAAAACACTTTCGGGCATATAATGCTCCGCCTAGCGGTGCTCTTGTTTTAGAATTGTGTGATACTGTTTTTAGTATTGCGTGTTACTATTTATTGAATTGCGTGTTTCTATTTTTAGAATTGTGTGTTTCTATTTATAGAATTGCGTGTTTCTATTTATAGAATTGTGTGTTTCTATTTATAGAACTGCGTGTTACTATTTTTAGAATTGCGTGTTTCTATTTTTCGAATTGCGTGCTACTTTTTATAGAATTTTGTGTTACTATTTTTAGAATTGCATGTTTCTTTTTTTAGAATTGCGTGTTTCTGTTTATAGAATTGCGTGTTTCCATTTTTAGAATTGCGTATTTCTATTTATAGAATTGCATGTTACTATTTTTAGAATTGCGTGTCACTTTTTTTAGTATTGCGTGTTACTATTTATAAGATTGCGTGTTACTATTTATAGAATTGCTTGTTTCTATTTTTAGAATTGCGTGTTTCTATTTTTAGAATTGTATGTTACTATTTTTAGAATTGTGATTTTCTATTTTTAGAATTGCGTGTGTCTATTTTTAGAATTGCGTGTTACTATTTTTAGAATTGTGTGTTTCTATTTTTAGAATTGCGTGTTTCTATTTATTGAATTGTGTGTTACTATTTTTAAAATTGCTTGTTTCTATTTATAGAATTGCGTTTTACTATTTATAGAATTGCGTGTTTCTATTTATAGAATTGCGTGTTTCTATTTTTAGAATTGCGTGTTTCTATTTATAGAATTATGTGTTACTATTTATAGAATTGCTTGTTTCTAGTTTTATAATTGCGTGTTTTTAAATATAGAATTGCGTGTTACTATTTATAGAATTGCGTGTTTCTGTTTTTAGAATTTTGTTAACTATTCATAGAATTGCGTGATTCTATTGATAGAATTGCATGTTTCTAATTTTAGAATTGGGTGTTTCTATTTTTAGAATTGCGTGTTCCTATTTGTAGAATTGCGTTTTACTATTTATAGAATTGCGTGTTACTATTCATAGAATTGCGTGTTACTATTTATAGAATTGCGTGTTTCTATTTATAGAATTGCGTGTTACTATTTATAGAATTGCGTGTTACTATTTATATAATTGCATGTTTCTATTTAAACAGCCACCGGAAAATCTTTACACCACCGGGATAGTGGCAAACTTCACTACCATTTATACTTGCCCTAAACACTCAAAAATCATTTCATCCGATAGATTTATTGTTAATTATTAATAATTGACTTCATTTAAAGCTATTTTTAATTTTTTTCTTATCAAAAATTGTATTTTAAAAAATTTGTCAGGGCAAAATTCCATGTATTCCGATCGGAATTATGCTGTCCGGGCGGAATTATTTAAATTCCAATTGGAATTTATTCCAACATTATTATTTATTCCAACGGGAATTTCAATTTTTATGAACTTGTCGAAATACATAAACACATGCTTAATATGTATTTGTATGCATTTTCTTGTTGAAATAACGTCTATTTAAGCATTTTTCGGAAAATCCGATCTAATTTTTTTCCATTAAATTTAACTGGAAAAAATCCGATTGGAATAAAACCCAACTGGACATTATTCCAGTTGGAGTTTTTTCCAATACTTTTTATTGGAAATAAATCCTATTGGAATTAATTCCAATTTAAAAGGAATGGAAATTAATCCAATTGGAAGGTAATATATATTAATATTTAAGGTAGTTTTATGTACTTCCCGGACTAAATAAAGACAAAATATGGGCCGAAACGTGTTAGAGCCGATTTTTGCACGGGCCGATTTGATGTAATACTAAACTGCTGACGAATGATGATATATATGATAATTTATATAAGAAACTGCTAACCAGTTTAAATAAAGAAGCGTTATCGAAAACTGCTGACAAGTTAGATAAAGAAGGAAAAACATTGAAGATGTCAATTAGGTGTCAACTAGCTATAAGTGTTATTCTAGGCGAGGTCGAGAGATGCTTGATAAGACGTATTTTCAAGATGACACTATTACAAATAATAAATATTGATATATAAATAATAATTGATATATTTCTCAATTTCTATTGTTAAATTATTTTATTTCAGTATGTTAATGAAATGTCTTCTATGTGATATATATTGGATAAAATTTAGAAAATGTAGTCATAATATGGTGATCTTACATATAAAAGAATATCATATTCCGGAAAATATATGAAGTGAGTGAGTGAGTGAGTTGGTGAGTGAGTGAGTTGTTGAGTGAGTGAGTGAGTGCACTCATTTTTTCATTCATTCATTTTTTAGCTCGACTTTTCTATGAAAAGGGGAGCTATCCTACTCGCCCCGGCGTCGGCGTCGGCGTTGGCGTTGGCGTCACACCTTGGTTAAGTTTTTCGTACCACCCCACTTTATTTCAGAAGTATTACAAGTATGGCTTTGAAACTTACCATACTTGTTCACCATCATAACCTCCATCTACAGACAAGAGTACATAACTCTGTCAAGGTTTTTGACAGAATTATGGCCCTTTTTTGACTTAGAAAGTGTATTGAGCTTGGTTAAGTTTTTTGTACCACCTCACTTTATTTCAAAACCATTGGAGGTATTGCTTTGAAACTGACCATACTTGTTTACCATCACGACCTTCATCAACAGACAAGAGGACATAACTCTGTCAAGGTTTTTGACAGAATTATGCCCCTTTTTGACTTAGAAAATACATTGAATATGGGTAAAATCCACTTATTGCCTTAACCCTTTGAGATATTGCTTTGAAACTTTTAATGCTATTTCACATCATTACCCCCATCTGTACGCAAGAGAAGGTAACTCTGTCAAGGATTTGTTTTAAAAATTAAGGCCTTTTATCGACTTAGAATCTTGGTTAAGTTTTTAGTACCAGTCCACTTTTTGACTGAACTGTTTGAGATATTAATTTGAAAGTTGGAATACTTGTTTACAATCATGATTCCCAAACATGTCCAGGAGAAGGTAATTCTGTCAAAGATTTTATTTGAATTATGGCCCTTAACTGTCAATGTTTTGTATTATAGGCAAGCACTAAAAAACTTAAAAAATCTAAAAAAATTCATTCCTATCCACTTGTTCACTTTACCATAAATTATGTCATATAAACATTGCTGTAATATTCAAGGGTATCAAACAACTAGTTCACTTTAAAAATACAGAGATTCTTGTATTGCCTTTTACTGCAAAAACTTTTTTTATTGGCAAGCAATAAAAAAGTCGAGCGCGCTGTCTTACGGACAGCTCTTGTTCATTCATTCATTCACTCACTCACTCATTCATTCATCTATTCATTCATTCATTCATTCATTCATTCAATCATTCATTCATTCATTCATTGGATGATTACTTTAAATTTCTTAGACCGTACCATAATCATTTAGCTGTAAAATTGGGCGGGGTTTGGCTTATGCAGTTTTTATTTTCAATTACCAATGAATAAAGGAATTCTCATTCGGCTACAAATGACCCTCTTTAGATATATTACACAAAAAATAAATAAAATGTGGATCATTTAGCCGTAAATTTTACATACAGTTTATTAAGAATTAGCTCTAAAAAGATTGTTTCTTTGTTTAGTTCATTAATTAATTAATTTAACGCTCTTTACATTCAGGAAAACATATTTTATAAAATCATGCCGACCACATAAATTTGTGAAAAACTGCTGATCAGCTAGATATTAATTCAATTTTATTTAAGGCCGTAAAACTTCTTATTCTATATGTTCGGCAAGTTTAACGCTCTTTACATGCAAGCGAGAAAAGGCTGACTATTAAGATATATAGAGAAAAATGATATTTTGCTGTGAAATTATTATTAGTCCATTACTGGTTTACCGGAGGGGACTTTAGGTTAACCCTCCGTCCGTCTGTCTGTCTGTCTGTCTGTCCGTCAGTCCGTCCGTCCACAAAACTGGATCCCGCGATAACTTGAAAAGTACTGAAAATATTTTTATGAAACTTGATATATGGATGGATGGCAGTATGGAGATTATGCACGTCTTTTTCTTTTCTTCCTATGTTGAAAATTCTGGTTGCTATGGCAACAAATAGGCTGAAAATATGGCAAATTTTACACATAAACTGGATCCAGTGATAACGCAAAAAGTACTCGAAATATTTTTATGAAACTTAAAATATGGGTAGATGGTAGTCTGGAGATTATGCACGTCTTTTTCTTTTCTTCCTATGTTGTAAATTCTGGTTGCTAAAGCAACAAATAGACTGAAAATATGGCAATTTCTACACATAAACTGGATCCAGTGTTAACGCAAAAAGTAAGAGAAGTGTCTTTATGAAACTTGTAATATGTGTAGATGGCAGTCTGGAGATTATGCACATCTTTTTCTTTGACAATTCTGGTTGCTATGGCAACACATAGACTGAAAATATGGCAAATTTTACACATAAACTGAATCCAGTGATAACTTAAAAAGTACTGGAAATATTTTTATGAAACTTGACATATGGGTAGATGGCAGTCTTGAGATTATGCATGTCTTATCTGTTCTTCTTATTTTGAAAAAATATTGGTTGCCTTGGCAACAAATAGGCTTAAAACATGGCAAATATAACAATATTTGTGATTAGCCAAAAAGAGCTGAAAATTTTTATGAAATTGCATCTTTAATTCCAGAGTTATCTCCTCTTTAAGAATTTTGCTTTTTAAATTGTTATATTTTGGTAACGGATGTTTCAAATATTAAATTTAGAGTGTCCTTCAGTCCGTCTGTCTTTTCAACAAAACTGTTTCCTGTGATCACTTTTAAAGAACTTTTCCAACAAATTTACTATAAAAACCAATGTGGCCATACAACGTGACTTTTGGGGTACGGAACACGCTGATTTTTCACCCGATTCAAGTATGTTTTTATTCACAACTTATTTATTACTCAACCGATTTTGATCAGATAAGGCGCAGAGTACCCGTAATTATATCAGCTATCCACGGTATATAAAATTCTGAAAACCCCTGAATGGTTTTTGAGAACATTCGAGTACAGTTTTCTTTTCATGGCCTGGACCGAGGGGAACGGTACACACTCATTTGTCATAACAAGCAATTTCTAGCAAGTCATATGTTTTTTGACACTATTTCATAGAAAAATACATGTTAAATCTGATATATTCACTATTTCCAATGTATCGAGTGAAATGAAAGTCCAAGATAGGCATAATTTTACCGAATTTCCTAACATGTATATCCTTACATGTATATGTAACAAGGTTACCTTGTATAAACTACGTTACGATATATAACAGGCCTTGTTCCCATCATCGTCGGATACCCACGGCCGAACCATTAACATTTATCAGCCGTGGGATTTTTTGCCGATATTCAGTCGACTAGAGGTGTGTCAAAGGCAGCTATTTCATTGGCTGCCTCACGATTTCATGAGGCGATTAAAACCAATCAAAACACTCGTTCTGTACGACGTTCGGTATTACAGACAATATTGCGACAACCATAGACGACGTGAAAAGTTCAACATCGAAAAATTAAACGATTTCCAGCAAGAAAGTATAGATAATTTACTTTTACAGCGTGATGTTTTTCTTTCTGATTGATATCTGCTTGCAGAAGAACTGATTTGGCGATAGTTTTTGCCATTGATTTTAGCAAGACACGTGCAACAGTTTTTAACCGTGGACGCTGCCATTTTGTTTCTTATTGTTTTTTACCTCCGCTGTTGAAGAATATAGATTTGTTAAACGCGATGTCATTGGTAGATATTTTACGCACCTGTTGCTGTATATCGACGCAAATCGATTCATTTTTCCCACGGTTGATTGCATGTTATGTGACATGTTTATCAATCGTGGGTATCCGACGATGTGTTCCCATATGGGTTCTTCAAATTATCAAATTATTAATTTTGATTGCAGGTAAAACAGCGAAATATATTTGTCCATATATAGATAATTTGGTAACTTAGATACATGCAGTTAGTTTGGGACCCTGGCAGATGATTCATACCAAATATCATGTGGCCGAAAAAAAACTTTAAACTTTCTGTGATTTAAAAAAATCCACTTACATCAAAACCAGCGTTTTTTCTCCAAATTCGATTATTTAAACAACATTTTGCAAGGAACATAAATATTTCCAACTTACTCCTAACTTCTTGTTATGCCCCCACAATGTGGGAGCATATAGCGTTGCACTTGTCCGTCCGTCCGTCAATACGTCAGTCCGTCAGTCCGTCCGTCCGTACGTCCCGAAATCTTGTGAACGCAACTCCTCTAAAACCGGATGGCAGATTTTGCTTAAACTTACAGGGATGAACAACCTTAATGTGAAGATGGTAGTAAAGGAAGGAATTTTCGCTGTGACCAAATTTAGCAGAATTATGGCCCTTTGTTGATTTTTTCCCTAGATACTATGTAGAAATTTTGTGAACGCAACTCCTCTTAAACCGGGAGGCAGATTTTGCTTAAACTTACAGGGATGAACAACCTTAATGTGTAGATGGTAGTAAAGGAAGGAATTTTTGCTGCGACCAAATTTAACAGAATTATGGACCTTTGTTGATTTTTTCACTATATACTATGTAGAAATTTTGTGAACGCAACTCCTCTTAAACTGGATGGCAGGTTTTGCTTAGACTTACAGGGATAAACAACCTTAAGGTGTAGATGGTAGTAAAGGAAGGAATTTTTGCTGCGACCAAATTTAACAGAATTATGGCCCTTTTTGATTTTTTCACTATATACTATGTAGAAATTTTGTGAACGCAACTCCTCTTAAACCGGATGGCAGATTTTGCTTAAACTTCCAGGGATTAACAACCTTAATGTGTAGATGGTAGTAAAGGAAGGAATTTTTGCTGTGACCAAATTTAACAGAATTATGGCCCTTTGTTGATTTTGAGTTTTCAACTTGTGGGACATGTAGTCCAAAAAATATTTGACCTAGAGTCATAAGATTGACAGAACAGTGGCGTGTGGGGGCATCCGTGTCCTATGGACACATTTCTAGTTTGTTTATATATTCATACTACGTTTAGACAGTCATTTGTATATTTGAACAAACAAATTAAATGAAATAATAATCGCACATAACAGATGTCCATGAATTTCACAATTCGTTTTATAATCCAAAAGAATATACCTAATTGTTTTAAATGAAAATCAAAACAAAACAAAATTTTGAATGTCTTCCGTATCCCTCCCTCAAATTTTAACATTTTATAGCCAAATATTAATTGCTCAACATATAAAATCGAATTTTGCGCAACATACTCTCAAAATGTTCTTTTATTTTTTTTTAATAATCCTGTTTACATAAACTGTAGGCATAATGATACTTTGCAAAAAAGGTCCCAGGGTTCTCGTTTAAATTAATAAAATGTATAACTATGAAAAAAATCAGTCACATTATAATTTAAATTAATTTTTTTATACATTTTATTTTAGACAGAAATTGTGTGTGTACCGTATCTTTTGAAATAACAGTGTGTTCCGTATCATTTCAACATCACTTTATGAAAATATGCTAAAACATCACTACATTCACTGGATACATTGGAAATAGTAAATATATCAGATTTAACATGTATTTTTCTATGAAATAGTGTCAAAAAACATATGACTTGCTAGAAATCGCCTGTTATGCCAAATGAGTGTGTACCGTTCCCCTCGGCCCAGGCTATGAAAAGAAAACTGTACTCGAATGTTCTCAAAAACCATTCAGGGGTTTTCAGAATTTTGATATACCGTGGATAACTGATATAATTACGGGTACTCTGCGGCTTATCTCATCAAAATCGGTTGAGTAATAAATAAGTTATGAGTAAAAAACATACCTGAATCGGGTGAAAAATCGGCGTGTTCCGTACCCGAAAAGTCACGTGGTATGGCCACATTGAAAACATTAGAGAATGGCCAATGGCCCTTCAGAATGTTGATGGGGTTCCATCCGGTAGGGGACTTATGGATTGCTTGCAATACTATGATAATTGCTTGTTCATTTTATTTTGTCTGCAAAGTTAATATATTGTATTTAGTCATGTCAACGACAAAAATAAAATGCTGATCAATTTAATATTAATTCAAATTGATGAAAGCCGTAAAACTCTTCTTTTTCTATATGGTCAGCAAATTTAACCTTCATTCAGGCGAGCAAATGCTGACCACTTAAATCAACAAAATATTTTACAAATAGAATCAGCAAAGAATAACTTTAATGAATAAACATATGAAAAATTATGGTTTTGATTGAATGATTACCTAAAATTTCTTTGACCGTAACATAATCATTAAGCAATAAAATTGGGCTGAGTTTGGGTTATGCAGTACTTATTTTCAATTACCAATGAATAAAGGAATCATCATTCGGCTAATAAATTGATTGGATTGCAAAATGAATCAATGACATATCTGATTGGCCCCCAAAAACGTGTGAAAACATTGTTATCACATGACATAAATTACTTAACATATTACGTAACAGAAGTATAGATCGATCAATTTAAGTTTTATTACCCTTTAATCAGATTGAGATTCAATTGCATGGTGTGAAAACACAAATGACCCTCTTTGGATATATCACACAAAAAATAAATAAAATATGGATCATTTAGCCGTAAATTTTCAATACAGTTAATGAGAGAAATTAGCTCTTTAAAGATTGTTTCGTTCGTTCGTTCACTCATTTTTTCATTCATTCATTCATTCATTCATTCATTCATTCATTCATTCATTCATTCATTCATTCATTCATTCATTCATTCATTCATTCATTCATTCATTCATTCATTATTTCAGTTTTATTTGCGCTGCGCGCACCTAACCAATTTATTTATGTTAGTACGTACTAATAAACTTTAACCTATACCTATTTAATATTGTATTGTAAAATTTGGTTCGTAAGAATAGCTGTTTGTTTTAATACACCGTGAACAGAATGACGTTCTACGACATTGCGCTGGCACCCTTACTTCACGATATGCAGACGATATTTTACTTCTTCTTACTATATACATACAGTAAAGACTGTTTACAGTGACCTTCGATGGGAGAAAAGAAAAAAGGTCATTATAGACAGGGAGTCACTGTGGACAGTCTCTACATAATTCAGATATATGAACATATCATACCAATATTTTGTTGAAAAGCAGGATAGTACCATACTAAGGGTTTTATTATATTTTCATTGATATTAAACATATCAAATGTCATTTATAAAAAACAAGAGAGTATTAAAATTGCATGTATAATTGGTTAAGATTATAAACTACACCATAACATTAGTATTTAAAAGTTACATATTCATTAAAATGTAATTTATATTGATAAATCTGTTTGTAAAAAAATGTTTAATTTCAGTTTTACTAATGAGATGTTACTGTAGAGACATTTAATTTTGTATAATCAGCCTGTTTATTCTACGGAGTTCAATGTATTAATAAAACATTAGATACAAATCTTCACATAATTTCTAAAGATAAGTGCTCCGAAAAAAAAATAAAAATCGAGGTTTCAAACATAATCACACCTTTAAGACGTTTGGCCTTGTTTATCTTTACTCGCCAAAACACCGCAGCAATTATGTATATGCAGGTGTCTTTAATCATTCTATCGGCGAAAATTGATTGAATCTGTCGCCATTTTGTGTAATTGTCAACAAACAGCCACAGTGTATTAGCGTGTCGCCGATTGGTCAATGCAAACTGTCATAGATACAACGCGCGTTCTGATTCGTCAATCGCATGAATACGTAATGAGAAAAGATAAACATAATGAACTCTTGCCTTGCGGCGTGTATTGAATTTTGTTGATGTTGACACGCGTTCCTAATTAGCGGATTATGGTAATTGGTTGTAATTGAGAGGTAAACAAATTATTAACAGACCTAGCGGCGTAAATAAGTATGACGGAAAATTATAAAATTCGGCGACGATCTCTGAAGTTTGTTTTAGGCAAAGTCGCTGATCCGAAGGCGACGTCTTCGCCAAAGTCGTCACCTAGTTCAAGCCTTGCTCCGCAAAAGTCGCTGTTCACGGCTCAAATACCGTAACGGGTGACTAAATCATGGTCGTTGTACGGACTAGACAGGGAGTCGCTACAAACAGACCATTTATATAGTAAATACTGTTCGGCGCACCTAACTATGGTCACTAAAGACAGAACGTCGCTATATACAGGGGGTCGCTAAGACAGTCTTTACTGTATATTTAAACTGCCCCTTATACATATTATAAAATGGAATTGTTTTCCTTAAATGCAATCCGTTAAAAAGCCTATCTGTTAGTAAAGTTGCCATAAAAATATCTCGATAAATGATTGTTTGCGACATCAGTGAAGTTCGTGAAACTCGTCTTTATTTTGCCGCTCCGGTTTTTAGCTCACCTGTCACAAAGTGACAGGGTGAGCTTTTGTTATTGCTTTTCGTCCGGCGTCTGTCTGTCCATCGTCCGTCCGTAAACTTTTGCTTTAAATGACATCTCCTCATTAACCACTGAGCCAATTTCATCCAAACTTCACAGGAATGTTCCTTTGGTGGTCACCTTTAAAAATTGTTCAAAGAATTTAATTCCATGCAGAACTCTGGTTGCCATGGCAACCGAAAGAAAAATCTTTAAATATCTTCTTTTAAACAACCCTAAGAGCTAGAGCTTAGATATTTGGCATGAAACATCTTCTAGTGAGTGTCTACCAAGTTTGTTCAAATAAAAGCCCTGGGGTCAAAATTGGCCCCGCCCCAGGGCGTTATTGATTTTCCCTATATGCATATAGTAAAAACTTAAAAAAATATTCTTTTAAAGAACTCAAAGAGCTAGAGCTAAGATATTTAGCATGAAACATCTTCTAATGGATGTCTACCAAGTTTGATCAAATAAAACCCCTGGGGTCAAAATTGACCCCGCCCCAGGGGGTCATTGACTTTCCCTATATGCATATAGTAAAAACTTAAAAAATCTTCTTTTAAAGAACTCAAAGAGCTAGAGCTAAGATATTTAGCATGAAACATGTTCTAATGGGTGTCTAACAAGTATGTTCAAATAAAAGCCCTGGGGTCAAAACTGGCCCCGCCCGGGGGGGGGGTCATTGATTTTCCTTATATGTGTATAGCAAAAACTTAAAAATCTTCTATGAAAAAACCCAAATAGCTAGAGTTTAGATATTAAGCATGAAACATCTTTAAGTAAATATCTACAAAGTTTGTTCAAATAAAAGCTCGGGGATCAAAACTGGCCCTGCCCCAGGGTGTCATTGTTTTTAACTATATGTGTATAGTAAAAACTTTAAAAATCTTCTTATAAAAAACCCAATGAGCTAGAACTTAAATGTTTAGCATGAAACATCCTCTTATGGGTGTCTACCAAGTCTGTTCAAATAAACAAATAAAAGCCCTTGGGTAAAAATTGGCCAGGGGTGTGGGGGCCTATATACAGGTGAGCGACCTCAGGGCCATCATGGCCCTCTTGTTCTATTTTGTGTGTGTGTATGTGTGTTCCCTGCCCGGCTTCTCAACCTTATAAAGATGTGATTGTTCGTGCGCAATATTTCTAGCAGGAATGTATGCGTGTGTTCCCGTCTCGGTTTCCCAACTTAAGCTATGATTTCGTGTATTGCCTATCTTGTAGGTATAATTTCTTATATTATGATCTATTTTAACCAAGAAAATCTTATAAAAACAACCTCATACTTAATTCTTATCAAAAAGCATGTATTATGCATCTTGCACAGGGGATATAAAGGGGATACTAGTATATCGATTATTGTTTTTCATTTTTATGTATTAATCTGGAGACAGTGTTTTCTTGCTATCTTTATAAAAGAATGGATCCTCAAATATTTTTCTATTAATTTGCAAGTTATAGACTTTGCTTTTTGCACGGTCCAATATTTAAGTGTGCATTTTTCACGCTTAACATCTTATTTCAGCGTATTCATTTCTATATGTAGTTGTTCAGTGTGTGTAGCTAGGTAAGCGCCCGTAATTACTATGAGAGTTTTTTTTAGTAAATAATACATCCGTAATTATTTTTTCAATGTAAAAGTACATCATAACCCGGGTGTAGATTTTCCAGGGTAAGCCTGGAAGAGAGGCTGGTAAACCCTGGAAAACTATGGAAAAGCATGGAATTTCATGGAAATTCATGGAAAATTGGTATTTTTTCCATGCTATGTGGACTTTTTTTGTCCAGCCATTTCCAGCATTGCTGGAATAGGCTGGAAATTGGCTGGACATTTGTGGTAAAAGCCTGGAAAACCATGGACTTTACTTCCTTGTAGCATGGAAAGAGGAACTTAGATTGTTTTGATGCTGGAAATGTGTTAAACTTTCTCTAAGTACGCTGGAAAAAACTTGTAAAAATTACAACAAGAAATCTTACTTTATATATTCAGCACAATATTGTAAATTTACGAAGAAAATATACAATCATCATTTATTTTAATGCAAGTTACTTTGAAATTTGACACTTTATACTTTTTATGTAGTTGAAAAAGGGTATCTCAGAAAAAATGTCTATGCTAAAGACATAAATGAATTGATTGTTCAAAATACATATTATCATTTAAATAAATCTACATGAAGTTATGAACAATGAAATAATATCCATTTAATTACAGGCTTTAAGTTTAACTATAAATTAATTAAAGTCTGTGATTAAATCATTCAGACACTATAATAATCAAGATGGGATTGCATTGCTTGCCATTTTTAAATTGAAAGAATTCATGTTTTTGGATAACAATAAATAAATAAATCAACAAAAGAGCTTAAGAATCTCATATATTTATATTCTACATTAAATTGACCAATATTTAGGAAAATAAATACTACATCCACTGAGATTTTACGCTACACAGATCAGAGCTCTGATAAAACTCATTGACCAGCATTTTCTCACCATCTGTGCATGACTAATTTACTCCACTGGTCATTTCAGATCAGGCTGTTCCATGTGATTATTTTGGGGAGAGATAAAATTATAAATTTCATGCAGAATGTGTCTAGAAGGACATTGCAATCTTTTTTGTACAAAAATTTGTAATGATCTTTAAAATCTATATATCTATTAGCTATTTGATATTTTCTTTTAGGCTCAAAGAATAAAAGTTAAAATGATGAGTAGATTAACCCTGCTTTACATAATGATAGACCTGTCCAGTAACTGTTCTAAATTTTGAATTCTAAGATATCTGGGTCAGCAATGAGTGCAAATTATAGAGGTTGTACTTGATATTTTAGCAGTTTTGGAGAAATTGTTTTGTTTAAGACTTTAAAGTGTTTAAGTAATTAGAATCACCTGGGACAAAGAGATATACAACAGAATCAGGTATTTATAAACCTTAAGTTACATCAATGCAGAAACAGGTTATATATTATATCAAACTATCAACATTTGTAACAAGAGATCAAGGTTGTTTTTATATTTTCAACTTCATGCATTTGTTTTTCTGACAATTGTTTTTAATCTATACATGTATAATCTGTAAAATATAAATTATTCAATGATTTCTTTATAATGTATATTGTTAAAATGACAATTGTTAGTAGATCTTTTTCATTTCCTACAAATAAAACAAATTAAATCAATTTGATTAAATAGGACTAAATGGTACAATCAGTAGTTTTGTACAGCTGAACAGGGTCATCATATGATAATCATTTGTTATTTACATGTATGTGTTGTGTTTTCAATGATTACATTTTACATTATACAATTACATAACTTGCAGGCTGGGACATAAGTGCTGACTGTGAGAATTACCAACAGTGTTTTATAATGATGTGCAGTATTAATCCTGAAAAGGTATATTTTTAAATCTCAATACGTGTACTTTTTTATTCCATGTCTTTTCTTGAAAAAATACATACTGGGTGATAAATATTGTCACAAATTTACTTAATTCTTATACATGTACTGTGAGAGAAATTCTTAAACACTTGTGCACTTTGAAATAAGATTTACTGCATTGCTTTAGTATTTTTGAATATGCATAAGCATTATAAGTGAATATTCAATAGTAAATACTGTTGAAACATTAGATTTGATGTTATTAAAAGATACGAAATACAAATGCATAATATTTATATGCAATATAAAAATAAGTCATTACCATATCTGTGCTAAATTTATTATGAATTTTATCTTTAAAGGTGAGCACAACCACAAGAAGTTCTAGGAAACACAGGCAGAGGACTGAAAATGGACATCAATAAAAGAAATAGTAATTTAAATTAAATCAGAAACACTTGAAACAAATTTAAGATTAAAAAAGGTTTCTCATTGACAGATTAAGAGCAAAATAACCTGCAGCTAGTAAAAAAACTGTTTGTGCTATAGTGCAGCTAGTAAAAAAACTGTTTGTGCTATAGTGAATGTAGGATGTTCTGTTCTGTATTTGGACTAAAGGATATGTATTAAATTTTGTGAAAGAAATATGTGATCATGTTAAACTAATAAAAATTTCACCCCAAACATTCCTGTGCTGAATTCCGTCAGAGAATTTTACATTTTAAGAACATTCAGGGATGCTGGAATTAGGCTGGATTTTTTTCCATGTTTTTCCATCAAGGCTGGACTATTTACCATGGTAAAAAGTCCAGCCTCTATGGTTGGCAGACACATGGAATACCCTGGAAAAAAATCCATACTTTTGTTCCAATACTCCATGTACATGGAAAAGCATGGAATAAAGTCCATGTTTTTCCATGGAAAACATGGAAAATATTCCATGCAGCATGGAAAATGTTCCATGTTTTTTCCCTGTTTTTCCAGCCCATTTTTTCTCAGCTTGAGGCTGGAAAAGGCTGGAAAATTTTGTTCCAATACTCCAGCCTCTTATTTTCCATGGAAATCCCTGGAAAAGCATGGACTTTTTACACCCGGGAAAGTATGTATAGGCAGTTTTTGTCAGCCACCGCCCCCATTCTTTTCCTTTAATTGATCACATTATATTGTGATATTTCTCCCATCGCGTTATTAAATCATCGATATGATTTTTCCATGTTCAAGTTTTATCAAATTTCATTCCTAGTAATTTCGCCGGATACTTGTATACGATTTCTTTGTTTTTCTATAAATATAATTTGCTTTTTGATGGATTTTATTATGAAACCGTATGCTTTAGTCCAGTCATCTATTTCAGTTAGTAGTGTTTTTATTTTTTCTATGAATTTACTTATTTTAGATGGTATTTTACTTAATATATTTAAAAAAATGTCAACGACTCCAAGCAATTAATTAAAATTTGTTTACATGTTTAGTTTCTTATCATAGATTAAACCGAAACACCGTATCCGTTCTGTATATTCTTGATATTCGACGAGGTCATTATTCGAAGACTGACGAATAGGGCCGAAAAGTTGCGACTTGATTTCTAACAATGCAATTCCGCAATTTTGGTCATTTGTATTTCAAGAGATAACTTTGAAATGTTGAACCTGATTCTTTATCTTGTAGACGCTTGTTCTGATCGAGGTAATGCGGTCAAAGCGCCTTATGACCCCGATCAAATTAAGTCAGCACCTTCGGATACCTGATATTTATGAATGTCAAGAGTGAGGTAGTTAAAGCGCCTGAATGATCGCGATCAGATAAAGACAGCGTCTACGAGTGTTCGATATATATGGCATTCAACGCTACAGGGGTCCGTTAAGTTATATGCCTTAAGGTGTATTCTTATATGTTGTCGATAAAATATAAAGCGGCTTAACAAATAAGCCAGATTATCGGAAGCTGTTGTTCTTCATTAAAGGGTTGCTGCGGTAAATGAGTTCTGTTGTAAAGGAGTTAAGTTGTCGTAATCTCCCCATTTTTTGACGACGAGGCATTTTTCTTAATAACACTATAAATTGAACATGATAGTTATTACTGATCGACTTGTGTACATAGTGCAGCCTCAAACATTCTAATGTAAGACATTGATTGAAATACATATATAACATATATGTGTCAATACCAATCTAAAATGCATTATGAATACATGTATACACAACAGCTACATCATCATCATCATCATCATCATCATCATCATCATCATCATCAGCAGCAGCAGCAGCATGAGAATTCCTTTATTCATTGGTAATTGAAAATAAGAACTGCATAAGCTAAACCCATCCCAATTTTACATTCAAGTGATTGATACGGTAATGAATGAATGAATGAATGAATGAATGAATGAATGAATGAATGAATGAATGAATGAATGAATGAATGAATGAATGAATGAATAGATGAATGAATGAATGAATTTCGTACTGTATCTGCACATCGAGTTAAATATTAGTTTCCCACAACATTCTCAAAGGGTTATTCATGTGCACATTTTAAAACTAAAATGAAATAGATTGAAAATGTTTTGACAATTTTAAAAGCTAAAATTCGACATGATGAAAAGGTAAAATATACTTACCAATTACAGGTAAGGTGATATGAATGAATGAATGAATGCATGAATGAATGAATGAATGAATGAAAAAATGAATGAATGAAAAAATGAGTGAATGAACAAACGAACGAACGAAACAATCTTTAAAGAGCTAATTTCCCTCATTAACTGTATTGAAAATTTACGGCTGAATGATCCATATTTTATTTATTTTTGTGTGATATATCCAAAGAGGGTCATTTGTGTTTTCACACCATGCAAATGAATCTCAATCTGATAAAAGGGTAATTGTCCCCCGCCTTTTCGAAGAAAAAAGGGGGATATAGAAATAGGCTCTGTCCGTCTGTCCGTCCGTCCGTCCGCACTCACAGGAGAGTAATTATGTGGCTAGAGGGACAATAGGTTCTCTTTGATGTCATTCATTCCGTAATGCTTTTATGTGGCTATTTTTCTTTTGCGTGGCTAAAAGAACAATAGAGAGAACAATAGAGTAGCCACATAATTACTGTCCTGTGAGAACGTCCGTCTGTCCGTCCGTCACACTTTCGTGTCCGGTCCATAACTTTGTCATTTATGAAAGGAATTTGAAATAACTTGGCACAAATGTTTATTATAAAAAGACGATGTGTCATGCGCAACAACAAGACCCCTACCTCCAGGGTCAAGGTCACACTTGCTCATTCAAGGTCAACATTGCCTATTTGAGGGTATATGTCGTGTCCGGTCCATAACTTTCTTATCTATGAAGGGATTTTGTAAATACTTTCCATAATTGCTCACAATAATCAGATGATGTGTCATGCGCAAAAACCAGTCACTACCTTCAAGGTCAAGGTCACACTTGCAGGTCAAATATTAACATAGTCTGTTACAGGGTATATTTCGTGTCCGGTCCATAACTTTGTCATTTATGAAAGGAATTTGAAATTACTTGGCACAAATGTTTATTATAATAAGACGATGTGTCATGCGCAACTACCATACCCCTACCTCCAGGGTCAAGGTCACACTTGCTCATTCAAGGTCAACATTGCCTTTTTGAGGGTATATGTCGTGTCCAGTCCATAACTTTCTTATCTATGAAGGGATTTTGTAAATACTTGCCATAATTGTTCACAATAATCAGACGATGTGTCATGCGCAAAAACCAGTCACCTACCTTCAAGGTCAAGGGCACACTTGCAGGTCAAATAATAACATAGTCTGTTACAGGGTATATTTCGTGTCCGGTCCATAACTTCGTCATTTTGTCAAAGGATTTGAAAATTACTTGGCACAAATGTTTGTTATAAATAAGTCGATGTGTCATGCGCAACAACCAGACCCGTACCTTCTGGGTCAAGGTCGTACTTGCTCATCCAAGGTTAACATTGTCTATTTGAGGTATATGTCGTGTCCAGTCCATAACTTTCTTATCTATGAAGGGATTTTGTAAATACTTGCCATAATTGTTCACAATAATCAGACGATGTGTCATGCGCAAAAACCAGTTCACCTACCTTCAAGGTCAAGGTCACACTTGCAGGTCAAATATTAACAATAGTCTGTTACAGGGTATATTTCGTGTCCGGTCCATAACTTTGTCATTTATCAAAGGAATTTGAAATTACTTGGCACAAATGTTTGTTATAATAAGACGATGTGTCATGCACAACAACCTGACCCCTACCTTCGAGTCAAGGTCGTACTTGCACATTCAAGTTCAACATTGTCTATTTGAGGGTATATGTCGTGTCCGGTCCATAACTTTCTTATCTATGAAGGACTTTTGTAAATACTTTCCATAATTGTTCACAATAATCAGATGATGTGTCATGAGCAAAAACCGGTCACCTACTTCCAAAGTCAAGGTCACAGTTGGAGGTCAAATACTTACATAGTCTGTTACAGGGTATATTTTGTGTCAGGTCTATAACTTTTTCATAGATCAAAGGATTTTGAAAATACTTGGCACAAATAGACACTATAATAAGAGGTTGTGTCATGCGCAACACCTGCATCCCTACCTTCAAGGTCAAGGTCACACTTAGAGGTCAAAAATTAACATAAGCTGTTATAGGGTATATTTTGTGTCGAATCTAGAACTTCTTCATAGTTCAAGGGATTTTGGAATAACTTGGCACAAATAGTCACAATAATAAGCCGATATGTCAGGTACAACACCTGCACCCCTACCTCTTAAGTCAAGGTCACACTTAGAGGTCAAAAGGTTAACAGAGTCTGTTGTTTGGTATATTTTTGTCCCGTCCATTACTTTGTCATAGATTAAGGGATTTTGAAAGTACTTGGCACAAATAGTCACAATGATTAGATGATATGTCATGCATAACATCTGTGTCCCTACCTCCAAGGTCAAGGTCACACTTAGAGGTCAAAGATTGACGTAGTCTGTTATAGGGTATATTTTGTGTCCAATCTGTAACTTCTTCATAGTTCAAGGGATTTTGAAAATACTTGGCACAAATAATCTCAATAATAAGACGTTATGTCATGCAAAACACCTGCTCCCCTACCTCCAAAGTCAAGGTCACACTTAGAGGTCAAAGCTTAACATGATAGATTTTTAAATTCCGTGTTTCATTTTATTTTTTTAACAAATTTATTGTTACATTTGCAGATCTAGCATTGATCATAATTTTAGACTGAATGTCCTGAGATCCATACCTCAATTTTTTGAAATAGCACAATTTTATGCTTCATATAAAACTCCCGGGCGGGGGACGTTGGTAACTCTGTTACAAATTCTTGTAAAACTTAAATTGATCGATCTATACATCTGTTACGTAATATGTTAAGTAATTTATGTCATGTGATAACAATGTTTTCACACGTTTTTGGGGGCCAATCAGATATGTCATTGATTCATTTTGCAATCCAATCAATTTATTAGCCGAATGATGATTCCTTTATTCATTTGTAATTGAAAATAAGTACTGCATAACCTAAACTCAGCCCAATTTTATTGCTTAATGATTATGTTACGGTCAAAGAAATTTTAGGTAATCATTCAATCAAAACCATAATTTTTCATATGTTTATTCATTAAAGTTATTCTTTGCTGATTCTATTTGTAAAATATTTTGTTGATTTAAGTGGTCAGCATTTGCTCGCCTGAATGAAGGTTAAATTTGCTGACCATATAGAAAAAAAAGAGTTTTACAGCTTTCATCAATTTGAATTAATATTAAATTGATCAGCATTTTATTTTTGCGTTGACATGACTAAATACAATATATTAACTTTGCAGACAACATAAAATGAATAATAATTTCACGGCAAAATATCATTTTTCTCTATATATCTTAATAGTCAGCCTTTTCTCGCTTGCATGTAAAGAGCGTTAAACTTGCCGAACATATAGAATAAGAAGTTTTACGGCCTTAAATAAAATTGAATTAATATCTAGCTGATCAGCAGTTTTTCACAAATTTATGTGGTCGGCATGATTTTATAAAATATGTTTTCCTGAATGTTAAGAGCGTTAAATTAATTAATTAATGAACTAAACAAAGAAACAATCTTTTTAGAGCTAATTCTTAATAAACTGTATGTAAAATTTACGGCCAAATGATCCACTTTTTATTTATTTTTTGTGTGATATATCCAAAGAGGGTCATTAATTTTGTGTTTTTCACACCATGCAATGGAATCTCAATCTGATTAAAGGGTAATAAAACTTAATTGATCGAACTGAACTTCTGTTAAGTAACATGTTAAGTAATTTATGACCAGTGATCATAATGTTTTCACAAGATTTTGGGGTGTGAACATACATTTGGGGCCAATCAGATATATGTTATTGATTCATTTTTTATTCCAATCAATTTATTAGCCGAATGAGAATTCCTTTATTCATTGGTAATTGAAAATAAGAACTGCATAAGCCAAACCCCGCCCAATTTTACAGCTAAATGATTATGGTACGGTCTAAGAAATTTAAAGTAATCATCCAATGAATGAATGAATGAATGAAAAAATGAATGAATGAAAAAATGAATGAATGAAAAAATGAGTGAACGAACGAACGAACGAACGAAACAATCTTTAAAGAGCTAATTTCTCTCATTAACTGTATTGAAAATTTACGGCTAAATGATCCATATTTTATTTATTTTTTGTGTGATATATCCAAAGAGGGTCATTTGTGTTTTCACACCATGCAATTGAATCTCAATCTGATTAAAGGGTAATAAAACTTAAATTGATCGATCTATACTTCTGTTACGTAATATGTTAAGTAATTTATGTCATGTGATAACAATGTTTTCA